>NC_134355.1:174358014-174360514 GCF_048569485.1 Anomaloglossus baeobatrachus
GGTTGCTAGTGTTCCTCTTCGCCTTGTTCCTTCTATTTTTCCGACCATAATGTCTTTCTCGGGTGACTGCCTTCTCAGTACAGACATGAATAAGTAGAAGTAAAGCGATATTTTTCTTGGATTCTGTAGAGGTTGATGGCTATCTTTCAGTCGTTCTGTGTATTTATTTTCTGTACTGAGAAGTATTTACAAAATGTATGATCACTTAAAGGATTGTCTCAATAAATGCTGTGGTGGACTCGGGTTTTCCATTTTTGTTGAATGGTCGTTATGTAGTTCAGCAGCAGACATCTTGTCTAATGACTGTAGTTGATTTCTGTGACACTTTTATTTCAGAAGTCCTATTCCAGACCACGTCAAGTGAGCAGAGAACTGGAAAGTGTTTTTCTTCTTATCCCATCAGCAATCTGGAAAGAATATATTTACTTATTTCTAAATTATGATCTAACAGCAGTCCATTGATATGTTAAAGGGGTTGTCTACTTTTCAAATAAACATCCCCCTTTTCAGTTGCTATATTTTAACCATATAAAACAGCAGCTTCTACTCTCCTCTGGTGGTGTTCCAGCGGTGTTGGTGCCTGGTCTTCTAGAGCTTGCTTGATATTATGTCACGTGATACGATACGATACACTTTATTGATCCCGTGGGAAATTATGGTATCACAGCAGCACAACTTAAATTATAACATGAATTACTTAATTGACAAGACAGTAGAGTTGACAGAAGTACATCATACATTAGATTAGGACATACACAGCGGGTGAACTGAAAGTAGAAGAAATAAAGTAGACATTCACCTTGATGATTTAACACTAATGGTATTGTTGTACATTCCCATAGCAGTTGGCACAAATAATTTCCTATATTTTTCCTTCTTACACCTCAGAAGGATTAGCCGTTTACTAAAGGTGCTCTTCTGTCTCTCATGAATAGCTTATATAATGGATGTGCATTATTATTCATAATCGCCATACACTTTTTCAGAGTTCTTCTCTCCACTACCTCCTCAAAAGAGTCCAGATTGCAGCCAACAGCGGAGCTCGCCTTCTTGATAAGCTTATTCAGCTTATTAGCATCAGAGACCCGCACACTAATACCCCAGCATATGAGTGCAAAACAGATGGCACTTGCCACTACAGACTGGTAGAACATTTCTAACATTTTGCTGCACACATTAAAAGACCTCAGTTTCCTTAGGAAATACAGTTTGCTCATCCCTTTCTTATAGACCCTCTCTGAGTGGCATCTCCAGTCCAGTTGCTATCCAGGTGGACCCCCAAATATTTGTAACTCTCCACCTGCTCCACCTCCTGACCAGCAATAGTGACCGGTAAACACTCCATCTTTCTCCTGCTATAGTTGGCCACCAACTCCTTAGTTTTCTTAACATTTAGTTGTAGATAGTTACCATGACACCAATCCACAAAATTCGACACTACCCTTCTATATTCCTCATCACCCTGGTCCACCCTAATACATCCGACTACCACAGAGTCATCCGAGAATTTTTGAAGGTGGCAAAAATCATATTTATACTGAAAGTCTGATGTATACAGTGTGAATAGAAAGGGCGCTAGCACCGTTCCCTTAGGGGCACCTACACTGCTCAATAATCTGCTAGACACAGCTGCTCCCATATGTACAAACTGTGGCCGATCTGATAGGTAGTCAGTTATCTAATTTCTCATCCCCTCCTCCACCTTCATATCAGTCATCTTTTTGTGTAGTAAGAGTGGCTGCAGGGTGTTAAATGCACTTGAAATCAAAGAACATCGCTCGCACAGTGGTTCCGTCATTCTCCAAAAATCACTGATCACTGCCGCCAATCAGCAGCCGTTTCACTCTCGCTTCCTTTGGACAAAACGGACACCCATAGGAAGTGTGAACTGCTGCTGCCCGCTAACTTCCTGCCAATGTCAGTTATGCTCATAGAAAGCAGGGCTGTCGGAGTCGGTGTCCATTTTGGTGTAGTTGGTATAAAACTTCGACTCCTAAAATATATAATAAAATAGGTACAGTGGTTCAATGCAGAATGTGCTGAATAGTTTTTTCATAAGAATTTGGGGAACTTATGAAATTTCCTATAAATGTCTATTCTATTCCTGATCTAGGCTTTTAGTTGAGATGAATCTGTGCTGCACTTTATGTACATAAGTAGTGAAGCTCCTCCTCTACAGATAAGGGTAAAAACAAACTGGGAAGGAAGGAAAACCTGCACTAATCTCAGAACTGCTAGAACAGGTTCTTGGTATTGTAACTGACAAATGCTTCAAACATAAGTGCAATTAAACTGATGAATGAGAATAATGAAGGTGAATGGCAGCTGGAAGAAAATGTCAGATTCAGTACATTTGAGATGGAGCCACAATCCTGTTCCTGTAATTGAGGAACAAACAGATATTATTATAGAAGAACAGTAAAATGGTCTTTTAGAATTAGATGATCTTGTTGGTGCTTCACATCTCTCACCTCTTCATCACATGTGCTGTGTTGTGCAC